>NW_026262582.1:76720994-76764434 GCF_021869535.1 Mytilus californianus | reverse complement strand
ACGTTTAGTGCCATTTTCAAAAGAACTTCAACAGCTGATAGATATAAGAAGACTCTCCATCCGAGTCAAAATTTATACAAGTAAACCATTATAGGTCAAAGTACGGTCTTAAACACGGAGCCTTGGCTCACACCGAACAGCAAACTATAAAGGGCCCCAAAAATTACTAGTGTAAAACCATTCAAACGGAAAAACCAACGGTTTATATAATAATAGTATTCTATATAAAAAACGAGAAACGAGAAACACTTGGTCCGAGTACACAGTTATTTCGTAGTGCATTTCTTTTAGACAATAAATGAAAATTAAAAAAATCCCACCTGCGCTTTCTCAATAATATTTTTACAGTGTGTTGTACTACTTTTGGGACAAATTATATCAAAATTATAGAAAACTTCATCGGCTCTAACTCAAAATATGGACAATTTCATGTTAAGGGGGTCTTCAAATCTTTTGACAGCTTCCGAAGTGCTAATTTTTAACATTTTTCAGCTGGACCAAATCACTACTTTACTTTAAAATTCATGACCCAAATTTTTTTACAGTGCCATTTCACCCCCCTACTTACTATTTGAGTCATAAAACATGGAAAAATAAATTTGGAAGGGATATAAAAAAAATCGACAAGTAACACACTGTCCACACTAGGGACTATATTCGTGGACAACGAAAATCAAAGGACGATAACTGTGTACCCGGACCTAATAGGGTAGAAAAAGTTGACCAATCTTAATGAAACTTGGTATGACCAAAGCTTTTTAAATTATAAGACTGCTAACATTGTTTCATGGCAATAGGATATATATTATAGACAATATGACTAATTCTATATTCAACTTTGCGTGTTAAATTTAGACGTTAAAATTGAAAAATTTCAACTATCAACATTTGGGGCTTAAAAAATTAAAATATTGCCAAAAAATACTTTTGAAATGCCTTAATATATAATATATTATGTATTAAAAGCAATAGAGTACTCATTTGATTTATCAGACTTATCATAATTATTAAAAAGTCAAATTTATATGAGCCTGTGGCTAAAAATGGAGATTTTCCAATGAAGGGGGGCCTTACATGAAGATGTAATATTTTCCAGCAATTTTAAATTTGTAAAGCTTTTTGGTTATAAATAATTCTTACATATGTATTGAATGTACTTTAAATGGAAAGAAAACTTACAAATAACATATCACATTAGTTTAAAAGGGTCTTAGGCCAAGTAAGACTGAAAATAATTTAGGGTCAATTTAGGCCGTATTATATATATACATTTAAAAATGCATATTGAAGCTATAGGAAATAAAATTTTGTGTCTTTTCTATCATTTCTATACTCAGGTGACATGATACAATAAATCTGAGCACAAAAAGACTCTTGCATTCAACTTTTTTTGCAGACAGTATGGTCTGATACAAAGATTTTCCACTTTTTAGTGAAAAACATGCATGCAGTTTTAGTCTCAACAGGCTTATATTTGAACCACTTGCTATCCTACAGAAGAAAAGAAAGATATTATGTGACATAAAACAGATACAAAAGACATTGTTAAGTGCTTTTTATACAAATTTAATGAGGTCTTTATAATGGACTTCAACTTTTATGTTCCAAGCTCCTCACATTTAACTTGATCCAAACAGGGCATTAGACGAGGATCCTATATACAACACATTTTGCACATATTGTCTGAGATAATCTTCTTTTCTGTAGATTCAGAGTTCACAAATGAGTAATACAACTGGATTGAAGCATAGAAACACAAATATTGACACATAAAAACCTGTCAGATAGAAAGTCAGAATGCCACTTATGCATCAAAATTGAAAAAGCTATGAAATGCTTATTTTGACCATAAAATGCAAAAAATGGTCATTTTTGCAGAAATTCTATCAAATAAAAGTTTAAATCCTTTAGTTTTATACTATTTGATAAATTGACACCATCAAATCATTCAGGGAAGTTGCTAAAGTACAGATTCTATATTTCCTGATTTCACCTCTTAGGTCCGAGTACACAGTTATTTCGTAGTGCATTTCTTTTAGACAATAAATGAAAATTAAAAAAATCCCACCTGCGCTTTCTCAATAATATTTTTACAGTGTGTTGTACTACTTTTGGGACAAATTATATCAAAATTATAGAAAACTTCATCGGCTCTAACTCAAAATATGGACAATTTCATGTTAAGGGGGTCTTCAAATCTTTTGACAGCTTCCGAAGTGCTAATTTTTAACATTTTTCAGCTGGACCAAATCACTACTTTACTTTAAAATTCATGACCCAAATTTTTTTACAGTGCCATTTCACCCCCCTACTTACTATTTGAGTCATAAAACATGGAAAAATAAATTTGGAAGGGATATAAAAAAAATCGACAAGTAACACACTGTCCACACTAGGGACTATATTCGTGGACAACGAAAATCAAAGGACGATAACTGTGTACCCGGACCTAATAGGGTAGAAAAAGTTGACCAATCTTAATGAAACTTGGTATGACCAAAGCTTTTTAAATTATAAGACTGCTAACATTGTTTCATGGCAATAGGATATATATTATAGACAATATGACTAATTCTATATTCAACTTTGCGTGTTAAATTTAGACGTTAAAATTGAAAAATTTCAACTATCAACATTTGGGGCTTAAAAAATTAAAATATTGCCAAAAAATACTTTTGAAATGCCTTAATATATAATATATTATGTATTAAAAGCAATAGAGTACTCATTTGATTTATCAGACTTATCATAATTATTAAAAAGTCAAATTTATATGAGCCTGTGGCTAAAAATGGAGATTTTCCAATGAAGGGGGGCCTTACATGAAGATGTAATATTTTCCAGCAATTTTAAATTTGTAAAGCTTTTTGGTTATAAATAATTCTTACATATGTATTGAATGTACTTTAAATGGAAAGAAAACTTACAAATAACATATCACATTAGTTTAAAAGGGTCTTAGGCCAAGTAAGACTGAAAATAATTTAGGGTCAATTTAGGCCGTATTATATATATACATTTAAAAATGCATATTGAAGCTATAGGAAATAAAATTTTGTGTCTTTTCTATCATTTCTATACTCAGGTGACATGATACAATAAATCTGAGCACAAAAAGACTCTTGCATTCAACTTTTTTTGCAGACAGTATGGTCTGATACAAAGATTTTCCACTTTTTAGTGAAAAACATGCATGCAGTTTTAGTCTCAACAGGCTTATATTTGAACCACTTGCTATCCTACAGAAGAAAAGAAAGATATTATGTGACATAAAACAGATACAAAAGACATTGTTAAGTGCTTTTTATACAAATTTAATGAGGTCTTTATAATGGACTTCAACTTTTATGTTCCAAGCTCCTCACATTTAACTTGATCCAAACAGGGCATTAGACGAGGATCCTATATACAACACATTTTGCACATATTGTCTGAGATAATCTTCTTTTCTGTAGATTCAGAGTTCACAAATGAGTAATACAACTGGATTGAAGCATAGAAACACAAATATTGACACATAAAAACCTGTCAGATAGAAAGTCAGAATGCCACTTATGCATCAAAATTGAAAAAGCTATGAAATGCTTATTTTGACCATAAAATGCAAAAAATGGTCATTTTTGCAGAAATTCTATCAAATAAAAGTTTAAATCCTTTAGTTTTATACTATTTGATAAATTGACACCATCAAATCATTCAGGGAAGTTGCTAAAGTACAGATTCTATATTTCCTGATTTCACCTCTTAGGTCCGAGTACACAGTTATTTCGTAGTGCATTTCTTTTAGACAATAAATGAAAATTAAAAAAATCCCACCTGCGCTTTCTCAATAATATTTTTACAGTGTGTTGTACTACTTTTGGGACAAATTATATCAAAATTATAGAAAACTTCATCGGCTCTAACTCAAAATATGGACAATTTCATGTTAAGGGGGTCTTCAAATCTTTTGACAGCTTCCGAAGTGCTAATTTTTAACATTTTTCAGCTGGACCAAATCACTACTTTACTTTAAAATTCATGACCCAAATTTTTTTACAGTGCCATTTCACCCCCCTACTTACTATTTGAGTCATAAAACATGGAAAAATAAATTTGGAAGGGATATAAAAAAAATCGACAAGTAACACACTGTCCACACTAGGGACTATATTCGTGGACAACGAAAATCAAAGGACGATAACTGTGTACCCGGACCTAATAGGGTAGAAAAAGTTGACCAATCTTAATGAAACTTGGTATGACCAAAGCTTTTTAAATTATAAGACTGCTAACATTGTTTCATGGCAATAGGATATATATTATAGACAATATGACTAATTCTATATTCAACTTTGCGTGTTAAATTTAGACGTTAAAATTGAAAAATTTCAACTATCAACATTTGGGGCTTAAAAAATTAAAATATTGCCAAAAAATACTTTTGAAATGCCTTAATATATAATATATTATGTATTAAAAGCAATAGAGTACTCATTTGATTTATCAGACTTATCATAATTATTAAAAAGTCAAATTTATATGAGCCTGTGGCTAAAAATGGAGATTTTCCAATGAAGGGGGGCCTTACATGAAGATGTAATATTTTCCAGCAATTTTAAATTTGTAAAGCTTTTTGGTTATAAATAATTCTTACATATGTATTGAATGTACTTTAAATGGAAAGAAAACTTACAAATAACATATCACATTAGTTTAAAAGGGTCTTAGGCCAAGTAAGACTGAAAATAATTTAGGGTCAATTTAGGCCGTATTATATATATACATTTAAAAATGCATATTGAAGCTATAGGAAATAAAATTTTGTGTCTTTTCTATCATTTCTATACTCAGGTGACATGATACAATAAATCTGAGCACAAAAAGACTCTTGCATTCAACTTTTTTTGCAGACAGTATGGTCTGATACAAAGATTTTCCACTTTTTAGTGAAAAACATGCATGCAGTTTTAGTCTCAACAGGCTTATATTTGAACCACTTGCTATCCTACAGAAGAAAAGAAAGATATTATGTGACATAAAACAGATACAAAAGACATTGTTAAGTGCTTTTTATACAAATTTAATGAGGTCTTTATAATGGACTTCAACTTTTATGTTCCAAGCTCCTCACATTTAACTTGATCCAAACAGGGCATTAGACGAGGATCCTATATACAACACATTTTGCACATATTGTCTGAGATAATCTTCTTTTCTGTAGATTCAGAGTTCACAAATGAGTAATACAACTGGATTGAAGCATAGAAACACAAATATTGACACATAAAAACCTGTCAGATAGAAAGTCAGAATGCCACTTATGCATCAAAATTGAAAAAGCTATGAAATGCTTATTTTGACCATAAAATGCAAAAAATGGTCATTTTTGCAGAAATTCTATCAAATAAAAGTTTAAATCCTTTAGTTTTATACTATTTGATAAATTGACACCATCAAATCATTCAGGGAAGTTGCTAAAGTACAGATTCTATATTTCCTGATTTCACCTCTTAGGTCCGAGTACACAGTTATTTCGTAGTGCATTTCTTTTAGACAATAAATGAAAATTAAAAAAATCCCACCTGCGCTTTCTCAATAATATTTTTACAGTGTGTTGTACTACTTTTGGGACAAATTATATCAAAATTATAGAAAACTTCATCGGCTCTAACTCAAAATATGGACAATTTCATGTTAAGGGGGTCTTCAAATCTTTTGACAGCTTCCGAAGTGCTAATTTTTAACATTTTTCAGCTGGACCAAATCACTACTTTACTTTAAAATTCATGACCCAAATTTTTTTACAGTGCCATTTCACCCCCCTACTTACTATTTGAGTCATAAAACATGGAAAAATAAATTTGGAAGGGATATAAAAAAAATCGACAAGTAACACACTGTCCACACTAGGGACTATATTCGTGGACAACGAAAATCAAAGGACGATAACTGTGTACCCGGACCTAATAGGGTAGAAAAAGTTGACCAATCTTAATGAAACTTGGTATGACCAAAGCTTTTTAAATTATAAGACTGCTAACATTGTTTCATGGCAATAGGATATATATTATAGACAATATGACTAATTCTATATTCAACTTTGCGTGTTAAATTTAGACGTTAAAATTGAAAAATTTCAACTATCAACATTTGGGGCTTAAAAAATTAAAATATTGCCAAAAAATACTTTTGAAATGCCTTAATATATAATATATTATGTATTAAAAGCAATAGAGTACTCATTTGATTTATCAGACTTATCATAATTATTAAAAAGTCAAATTTATATGAGCCTGTGGCTAAAAATGGAGATTTTCCAATGAAGGGGGGCCTTACATGAAGATGTAATATTTTCCAGCAATTTTAAATTTGTAAAGCTTTTTGGTTATAAATAATTCTTACATATGTATTGAATGTACTTTAAATGGAAAGAAAACTTACAAATAACATATCACATTAGTTTAAAAGGGTCTTAGGCCAAGTAAGACTGAAAATAATTTAGGGTCAATTTAGGCCGTATTATATATATACATTTAAAAATGCATATTGAAGCTATAGGAAATAAAATTTTGTGTCTTTTCTATCATTTCTATACTCAGGTGACATGATACAATAAATCTGAGCACAAAAAGACTCTTGCATTCAACTTTTTTTGCAGACAGTATGGTCTGATACAAAGATTTTCCACTTTTTAGTGAAAAACATGCATGCAGTTTTAGTCTCAACAGGCTTATATTTGAACCACTTGCTATCCTACAGAAGAAAAGAAAGATATTATGTGACATAAAACAGATACAAAAGACATTGTTAAGTGCTTTTTATACAAATTTAATGAGGTCTTTATAATGGACTTCAACTTTTATGTTCCAAGCTCCTCACATTTAACTTGATCCAAACAGGGCATTAGACGAGGATCCTATATACAACACATTTTGCACATATTGTCTGAGATAATCTTCTTTTCTGTAGATTCAGAGTTCACAAATGAGTAATACAACTGGATTGAAGCATAGAAACACAAATATTGACACATAAAAACCTGTCAGATAGAAAGTCAGAATGCCACTTATGCATCAAAATTGAAAAAGCTATGAAATGCTTATTTTGACCATAAAATGCAAAAAATGGTCATTTTTGCAGAAATTCTATCAAATAAAAGTTTAAATCCTTTAGTTTTATACTATTTGATAAATTGACACCATCAAATCATTCAGGGAAGTTGCTAAAGTACAGATTCTATATTTCCTGATTTCACCTCTTAGGTCCGAGTACACAGTTATTTCGTAGTGCATTTCTTTTAGACAATAAATGAAAATTAAAAAAATCCCACCTGCGCTTTCTCAATAATATTTTTACAGTGTGTTGTACTACTTTTGGGACAAATTATATCAAAATTATAGAAAACTTCATCGGCTCTAACTCAAAATATGGACAATTTCATGTTAAGGGGGTCTTCAAATCTTTTGACAGCTTCCGAAGTGCTAATTTTTAACATTTTTCAGCTGGACCAAATCACTACTTTACTTTAAAATTCATGACCCAAATTTTTTTACAGTGCCATTTCACCCCCCTACTTACTATTTGAGTCATAAAACATGGAAAAATAAATTTGGAAGGGATATAAAAAAAATCGACAAGTAACACACTGTCCACACTAGGGACTATATTCGTGGACAACGAAAATCAAAGGACGATAACTGTGTACCCGGACCTAATAGGGTAGAAAAAGTTGACCAATCTTAATGAAACTTGGTATGACCAAAGCTTTTTAAATTATAAGACTGCTAACATTGTTTCATGGCAATAGGATATATATTATAGACAATATGACTAATTCTATATTCAACTTTGCGTGTTAAATTTAGACGTTAAAATTGAAAAATTTCAACTATCAACATTTGGGGCTTAAAAAATTAAAATATTGCCAAAAAATACTTTTGAAATGCCTTAATATATAATATATTATGTATTAAAAGCAATAGAGTACTCATTTGATTTATCAGACTTATCATAATTATTAAAAAGTCAAATTTATATGAGCCTGTGGCTAAAAATGGAGATTTTCCAATGAAGGGGGGCCTTACATGAAGATGTAATATTTTCCAGCAATTTTAAATTTGTAAAGCTTTTTGGTTATAAATAATTCTTACATATGTATTGAATGTACTTTAAATGGAAAGAAAACTTACAAATAACATATCACATTAGTTTAAAAGGGTCTTAGGCCAAGTAAGACTGAAAATAATTTAGGGTCAATTTAGGCCGTATTATATATATACATTTAAAAATGCATATTGAAGCTATAGGAAATAAAATTTTGTGTCTTTTCTATCATTTCTATACTCAGGTGACATGATACAATAAATCTGAGCACAAAAAGACTCTTGCATTCAACTTTTTTTGCAGACAGTATGGTCTGATACAAAGATTTTCCACTTTTTAGTGAAAAACATGCATGCAGTTTTAGTCTCAACAGGCTTATATTTGAACCACTTGCTATCCTACAGAAGAAAAGAAAGATATTATGTGACATAAAACAGATACAAAAGACATTGTTAAGTGCTTTTTATACAAATTTAATGAGGTCTTTATAATGGACTTCAACTTTTATGTTCCAAGCTCCTCACATTTAACTTGATCCAAACAGGGCATTAGACGAGGATCCTATATACAACACATTTTGCACATATTGTCTGAGATAATCTTCTTTTCTGTAGATTCAGAGTTCACAAATGAGTAATACAACTGGATTGAAGCATAGAAACACAAATATTGACACATAAAAACCTGTCAGATAGAAAGTCAGAATGCCACTTATGCATCAAAATTGAAAAAGCTATGAAATGCTTATTTTGACCATAAAATGCAAAAAATGGTCATTTTTGCAGAAATTCTATCAAATAAAAGTTTAAATCCTTTAGTTTTATACTATTTGATAAATTGACACCATCAAATCATTCAGGGAAGTTGCTAAAGTACAGATTCTATATTTCCTGATTTCACCTCTTAGGTCCGAGTACACAGTTATTTCGTAGTGCATTTCTTTTAGACAATAAATGAAAATTAAAAAAATCCCACCTGCGCTTTCTCAATAATATTTTTACAGTGTGTTGTACTACTTTTGGGACAAATTATATCAAAATTATAGAAAACTTCATCGGCTCTAACTCAAAATATGGACAATTTCATGTTAAGGGGGTCTTCAAATCTTTTGACAGCTTCCGAAGTGCTAATTTTTAACATTTTTCAGCTGGACCAAATCACTACTTTACTTTAAAATTCATGACCCAAATTTTTTTACAGTGCCATTTCACCCCCCTACTTACTATTTGAGTCATAAAACATGGAAAAATAAATTTGGAAGGGATATAAAAAAAATCGACAAGTAACACACTGTCCACACTAGGGACTATATTCGTGGACAACGAAAATCAAAGGACGATAACTGTGTACCCGGACCTAATAGGGTAGAAAAAGTTGACCAATCTTAATGAAACTTGGTATGACCAAAGCTTTTTAAATTATAAGACTGCTAACATTGTTTCATGGCAATAGGATATATATTATAGACAATATGACTAATTCTATATTCAACTTTGCGTGTTAAATTTAGACGTTAAAATTGAAAAATTTCAACTATCAACATTTGGGGCTTAAAAAATTAAAATATTGCCAAAAAATACTTTTGAAATGCCTTAATATATAATATATTATGTATTAAAAGCAATAGAGTACTCATTTGATTTATCAGACTTATCATAATTATTAAAAAGTCAAATTTATATGAGCCTGTGGCTAAAAATGGAGATTTTCCAATGAAGGGGGGCCTTACATGAAGATGTAATATTTTCCAGCAATTTTAAATTTGTAAAGCTTTTTGGTTATAAATAATTCTTACATATGTATTGAATGTACTTTAAATGGAAAGAAAACTTACAAATAACATATCACATTAGTTTAAAAGGGTCTTAGGCCAAGTAAGACTGAAAATAATTTAGGGTCAATTTAGGCCGTATTATATATATACATTTAAAAATGCATATTGAAGCTATAGGAAATAAAATTTTGTGTCTTTTCTATCATTTCTATACTCAGGTGACATGATACAATAAATCTGAGCACAAAAAGACTCTTGCATTCAACTTTTTTTGCAGACAGTATGGTCTGATACAAAGATTTTCCACTTTTTAGTGAAAAACATGCATGCAGTTTTAGTCTCAACAGGCTTATATTTGAACCACTTGCTATCCTACAGAAGAAAAGAAAGATATTATGTGACATAAAACAGATACAAAAGACATTGTTAAGTGCTTTTTATACAAATTTAATGAGGTCTTTATAATGGACTTCAACTTTTATGTTCCAAGCTCCTCACATTTAACTTGATCCAAACAGGGCATTAGACGAGGATCCTATATACAACACATTTTGCACATATTGTCTGAGATAATCTTCTTTTCTGTAGATTCAGAGTTCACAAATGAGTAATACAACTGGATTGAAGCATAGAAACACAAATATTGACACATAAAAACCTGTCAGATAGAAAGTCAGAATGCCACTTATGCATCAAAATTGAAAAAGCTATGAAATGCTTATTTTGACCATAAAATGCAAAAAATGGTCATTTTTGCAGAAATTCTATCAAATAAAAGTTTAAATCCTTTAGTTTTATACTATTTGATAAATTGACACCATCAAATCATTCAGGGAAGTTGCTAAAGTACAGATTCTATATTTCCTGATTTCACCTCTTAGGTCCGAGTACACAGTTATTTCGTAGTGCATTTCTTTTAGACAATAAATGAAAATTAAAAAAATCCCACCTGCGCTTTCTCAATAATATTTTTACAGTGTGTTGTACTACTTTTGGGACAAATTATATCAAAATTATAGAAAACTTCATCGGCTCTAACTCAAAATATGGACAATTTCATGTTAAGGGGGTCTTCAAATCTTTTGACAGCTTCCGAAGTGCTAATTTTTAACATTTTTCAGCTGGACCAAATCACTACTTTACTTTAAAATTCATGACCCAAATTTTTTTACAGTGCCATTTCACCCCCCTACTTACTATTTGAGTCATAAAACATGGAAAAATAAATTTGGAAGGGATATAAAAAAAATCGACAAGTAACACACTGTCCACACTAGGGACTATATTCGTGGACAACGAAAATCAAAGGACGATAACTGTGTACCCGGACCTAATAGGGTAGAAAAAGTTGACCAATCTTAATGAAACTTGGTATGACCAAAGCTTTTTAAATTATAAGACTGCTAACATTGTTTCATGGCAATAGGATATATATTATAGACAATATGACTAATTCTATATTCAACTTTGCGTGTTAAATTTAGACGTTAAAATTGAAAAATTTCAACTATCAACATTTGGGGCTTAAAAAATTAAAATATTGCCAAAAAATACTTTTGAAATGCCTTAATATATAATATATTATGTATTAAAAGCAATAGAGTACTCATTTGATTTATCAGACTTATCATAATTATTAAAAAGTCAAATTTATATGAGCCTGTGGCTAAAAATGGAGATTTTCCAATGAAGGGGGGCCTTACATGAAGATGTAATATTTTCCAGCAATTTTAAATTTGTAAAGCTTTTTGGTTATAAATAATTCTTACATATGTATTGAATGTACTTTAAATGGAAAGAAAACTTACAAATAACATATCACATTAGTTTAAAAGGGTCTTAGGCCAAGTAAGACTGAAAATAATTTAGGGTCAATTTAGGCCGTATTATATATATACATTTAAAAATGCATATTGAAGCTATAGGAAATAAAATTTTGTGTCTTTTCTATCATTTCTATACTCAGGTGACATGATACAATAAATCTGAGCACAAAAAGACTCTTGCATTCAACTTTTTTTGCAGACAGTATGGTCTGATACAAAGATTTTCCACTTTTTAGTGAAAAACATGCATGCAGTTTTAGTCTCAACAGGCTTATATTTGAACCACTTGCTATCCTACAGAAGAAAAGAAAGATATTATGTGACATAAAACAGATACAAAAGACATTGTTAAGTGCTTTTTATACAAATTTAATGAGGTCTTTATAATGGACTTCAACTTTTATGTTCCAAGCTCCTCACATTTAACTTGATCCAAACAGGGCATTAGACGAGGATCCTATATACAACACATTTTGCACATATTGTCTGAGATAATCTTCTTTTCTGTAGATTCAGAGTTCACAAATGAGTAATACAACTGGATTGAAGCATAGAAACACAAATATTGACACATAAAAACCTGTCAGATAGAAAGTCAGAATGCCACTTATGCATCAAAATTGAAAAAGCTATGAAATGCTTATTTTGACCATAAAATGCAAAAAATGGTCATTTTTGCAGAAATTCTATCAAATAAAAGTTTAAATCCTTTAGTTTTATACTATTTGATAAATTGACACCATCAAATCATTCAGGGAAGTTGCTAAAGTACAGATTCTATATTTCCTGATTTCACCTCTTAGGTCCGAGTACACAGTTATTTCGTAGTGCATTTCTTTTAGACAATAAATGAAAATTAAAAAAATCCCACCTGCGCTTTCTCAATAATATTTTTACAGTGTGTTGTACTACTTTTGGGACAAATTATATCAAAATTATAGAAAACTTCATCGGCTCTAACTCAAAATATGGACAATTTCATGTTAAGGGGGTCTTCAAATCTTTTGACAGCTTCCGAAGTGCTAATTTTTAACATTTTTCAGCTGGACCAAATCACTACTTTACTTTAAAATTCATGACCCAAATTTTTTTACAGTGCCATTTCACCCCCCTACTTACTATTTGAGTCATAAAACATGGAAAAATAAATTTGGAAGGGATATAAAAAAAATCGACAAGTAACACACTGTCCACACTAGGGACTATATTCGTGGACAACGAAAATCAAAGGACGATAACTGTGTACCCGGACCTAATAGGGTAGAAAAAGTTGACCAATCTTAATGAAACTTGGTATGACCAAAGCTTTTTAAATTATAAGACTGCTAACATTGTTTCATGGCAATAGGATATATATTATAGACAATATGACTAATTCTATATTCAACTTTGCGTGTTAAATTTAGACGTTAAAATTGAAAAATTTCAACTATCAACATTTGGGGCTTAAAAAATTAAAATATTGCCAAAAAATACTTTTGAAATGCCTTAATATATAATATATTATGTATTAAAAGCAATAGAGTACTCATTTGATTTATCAGACTTATCATAATTATTAAAAAGTCAAATTTATATGAGCCTGTGGCTAAAAATGGAGATTTTCCAATGAAGGGGGGCCTTACATGAAGATGTAATATTTTCCAGCAATTTTAAATTTGTAAAGCTTTTTGGTTATAAATAATTCTTACATATGTATTGAATGTACTTTAAATGGAAAGAAAACTTACAAATAACATATCACATTAGTTTAAAAGGGTCTTAGGCCAAGTAAGACTGAAAATAATTTAGGGTCAATTTAGGCCGTATTATATATATACATTTAAAAATGCATATTGAAGCTATAGGAAATAAAATTTTGTGTCTTTTCTATCATTTCTATACTCAGGTGACATGATACAATAAATCTGAGCACAAAAAGACTCTTGCATTCAACTTTTTTTGCAGACAGTATGGTCTGATACAAAGATTTTCCACTTTTTAGTGAAAAACATGCATGCAGTTTTAGTCTCAACAGGCTTATATTTGAACCACTTGCTATCCTACAGAAGAAAAGAAAGATATTATGTGACATAAAACAGATACAAAAGACATTGTTAAGTGCTTTTTATACAAATTTAATGAGGTCTTTATAATGGACTTCAACTTTTATGTTCCAAGCTCCTCACATTTAACTTGATCCAAACAGGGCATTAGACGAGGATCCTATATACAACACATTTTGCACATATTGTCTGAGATAATCTTCTTTTCTGTAGATTCAGAGTTCACAAATGAGTAATACAACTGGATTGAAGCATAGAAACACAAATATTGACACATAAAAACCTGTCAGATAGAAAGTCAGAATGCCACTTATGCATCAAAATTGAAAAAGCTATGAAATGCTTATTTTGACCATAAAATGCAAAAAATGGTCATTTTTGCAGAAATTCTATCAAATAAAAGTTTAAATCCTTTAGTTTTATACTATTTGATAAATTGACACCATCAAATCATTCAGGGAAGTTGCTAAAGTACAGATTCTATATTTCCTGATTTCACCTCTTAGGTCCGAGTACACAGTTATTTCGTAGTGCATTTCTTTTAGACAATAAATGAAAATTAAAAAAATCCCACCTGCGCTTTCTCAATAATATTTTTACAGTGTGTTGTACTACTTTTGGGACAAATTATATCAAAATTATAGAAAACTTCATCGGCTCTAACTCAAAATATGGACAATTTCATGTTAAGGGGGTCTTCAAATCTTTTGACAGCTTCCGAAGTGCTAATTTTTAACATTTTTCAGCTGGACCAAATCACTACTTTACTTTAAAATTCATGACCCAAATTTTTTTACAGTGCCATTTCACCCCCCTACTTACTATTTGAGTCATAAAACATGGAAAAATAAATTTGGAAGGGATATAAAAAAAATCGACAAGTAACACACTGTCCACACTAGGGACTATATTCGTGGACAACGAAAATCAAAGGACGATAACTGTGTACCCGGACCTAATAGGGTAGAAAAAGTTGACCAATCTTAATGAAACTTGGTATGACCAAAGCTTTTTAAATTATAAGACTGCTAACATTGTTTCATGGCAATAGGATATATATTATAGACAATATGACTAATTCTATATTCAACTTTGCGTGTTAAATTTAGACGTTAAAATTGAAAAATTTCAACTATCAACATTTGGGGCTTAAAAAATTAAAATATTGCCAAAAAATACTTTTGAAATGCCTTAATATATAATATATTATGTATTAAAAGCAATAGAGTACTCATTTGATTTATCAGACTTATCATAATTATTAAAAAGTCAAATTTATATGAGCCTGTGGCTAAAAATGGAGATTTTCCAATGAAGGGGGGCCTTACATGAAGATGTAATATTTTCCAGCAATTTTAAATTTGTAAAGCTTTTTGGTTATAAATAATTCTTACATATGTATTGAATGTACTTTAAATGGAAAGAAAACTTACAAATAACATATCACATTAGTTTAAAAGGGTCTTAGGCCAAGTAAGACTGAAAATAATTTAGGGTCAATTTAGGCCGTATTATATATATACATTTAAAAATGCATATTGAAGCTATAGGAAATAAAATTTTGTGTCTTTTCTATCATTTCTATACTCAGGTGACATGATACAATAAATCTGAGCACAAAAAGACTCTTGCATTCAACTTTTTTTGCAGACAGTATGGTCTGATACAAAGATTTTCCACTTTTTAGTGAAAAACATGCATGCAGTTTTAGTCTCAACAGGCTTATATTTGAACCACTTGCTATCCTACAGAAGAAAAGAAAGATATTATGTGACATAAAACAGATACAAAAGACATTGTTAAGTGCTTTTTATACAAATTTAATGAGGTCTTTATAATGGACTTCAACTTTTATGTTCCAAGCTCCTCACATTTAACTTGATCCAAACAGGGCATTAGACGAGGATCCTATATACAACACATTTTGCACATATTGTCTGAGATAATCTTCTTTTCTGTAGATTCAGAGTTCACAAATGAGTAATACAACTGGATTGAAGCATAGAAACACAAATATTGACACATAAAAACCTGTCAGATAGAAAGTCAGAATGCCACTTATGCATCAAAATTGAAAAAGCTATGAAATGCTTATTTTGACCATAAAATGCAAAAAATGGTCATTTTTGCAGAAATTCTATCAAATAAAAGTTTAAATCCTTTAGTTTTATACTATTTGATAAATTGACACCATCAAATCATTCAGGGAAGTTGCTAAAGTACAGATTCTATATTTCCTGATTTCACCTCTTAGGTCCGAGTACACAGTTATTTCGTAGTGCATTTCTTTTAGACAATAAATGAAAATTAAAAAAATCCCACCTGCGCTTTCTCAATAATATTTTTACAGTGTGTTGTACTACTTTTGGGACAAATTATATCAAAATTATAGAAAACTTCATCGGCTCTAACTCAAAATATGGACAATTTCATGTTAAGGGGGTCTTCAAATCTTTTGACAGCTTCCGAAGTGCTAATTTTTAACATTTTTCAGCTGGACCAAATCACTACTTTACTTTAAAATTCATGACCCAAATTTTTTTACAGTGCCATTTCACCCCCCTACTTACTATTTGAGTCATAAAACATGGAAAAATAAATTTGGAAGGGATATAAAAAAAATCGACAAGTAACACACTGTCCACACTAGGGACTATATTCGTGGACAACGAAAATCAAAGGACGATAACTGTGTACCCGGACCTAATAGGGTAGAAAAAGTTGACCAATCTTAATGAAACTTGGTATGACCAAAGCTTTTTAAATTATAAGACTGCTAACATTGTTTCATGGCAATAGGATATATATTATAGACAATATGACTAATTCTATATTCAACTTTGCGTGTTAAATTTAGACGTTAAAATTGAAAAATTTCAACTATCAACATTTGGGGCTTAAAAAATTAAAATATTGCCAAAAAATACTTTTGAAATGCCTTAATATATAATATATTATGTATTAAAAGCAATAGAGTACTCATTTGATTTATCAGACTTATCATAATTATTAAAAAGTCAAATTTATATGAGCCTGTGGCTAAAAATGGAGATTTTCCAATGAAGGGGGGCCTTACATGAAGATGTAATATTTTCCAGCAATTTTAAATTTGTAAAGCTTTTTGGTTATAAATAATTCTTACATATGTATTGAATGTACTTTAAATGGAAAGAAAACTTACAAATAACATATCACATTAGTTTAAAAGGGTCTTAGGCCAAGTAAGACTGAAAATAATTTAGGGTCAATTTAGGCCGTATTATATATATACATTTAAAAATGCATATTGAAGCTATAGGAAATAAAATTTTGTGTCTTTTCTATCATTTCTATACTCAGGTGACATGATACAATAAATCTGAGCACAAAAAGACTCTTGCATTCAACTTTTTTTGCAGACAGTATGGTCTGATACAAAGATTTTCCACTTTTTAGTGAAAAACATGCATGCAGTTTTAGTCTCAACAGGCTTATATTTGAACCACTTGCTATCCTACAGAAGAAAAGAAAGATATTATGTGACATAAAACAGATACAAAAGACATTGTTAAGTGCTTTTTATACAAATTTAATGAGGTCTTTATAATGGACTTCAACTTTTATGTTCCAAGCTCCTCACATTTAACTTGATCCAAACAGGGCATTAGACGAGGATCCTATATACAACACATTTTGCACATATTGTCTGAGATAATCTTCTTTTCTGTAGATTCAGAGTTCACAAATGAGTAATACAACTGGATTGAAGCATAGAAACACAAATATTGACACATAAAAACCTGTCAGATAGAAAGTCAGAATGCCACTTATGCATCAAAATTGAAAAAGCTATGAAATGCTTATTTTGACCATAAAATGCAAAAAATGGTCATTTTTGCAGAAATTCTATCAAATAAAAGTTTAAATCCTTTAGTTTTATACTATTTGATAAATTGACACCATCAAATCATTCAGGGAAGTTGCTAAAGTACAGATTCTATATTTCCTGATTTCACCTCTTAGGTCCGAGTACACAGTTATTTCGTAGTGCATTTCTTTTAGACAATAAATGAAAATTAAAAAAATCCCACCTGCGCTTTCTCAATAATATTTTTACAGTGTGTTGTACTACTTTTGGGACAAATTATATCAAAATTATAGAAAACTTCATCGGCTCTAACTCAAAATATGGACAATTTCATGTTAAGGGGGTCTTCAAATCTTTTGACAGCTTCCGAAGTGCTAATTTTTAACATTTTTCAGCTGGACCAAATCACTACTTTACTTTAAAATTCATGACCCAAATTTTTTTACAGTGCCATTTCACCCCCCTACTTACTATTTGAGTCATAAAACATGGAAAAATAAATTTGGAAGGGATATAAAAAAAATCGACAAGTAACACACTGTCCACACTAGGGACTATATTCGTGGACAACGAAAATCAAAGGACGATAACTGTGTACCCGGACCTAATAGGGTAGAAAAAGTTGACCAATCTTAATGAAACTTGGTATGACCAAAGCTTTTTAAATTATAAGACTGCTAACATTGTTTCATGGCAATAGGATATATATTATAGACAATATGACTAATTCTATATTCAACTTTGCGTGTTAAATTTAGACGTTAAAATTGAAAAATTTCAACTATCAACATTTGGGGCTTAAAAAATTAAAATATTGCCAAAAAATACTTTTGAAATGCCTTAATATATAATATATTATGTATTAAAAGCAATAGAGTACTCATTTGATT
Organism: Mytilus californianus; assembly: GCF_021869535.1. NCBI lineage: Eukaryota > Metazoa > Mollusca > Bivalvia > Mytilida > Mytilidae > Mytilus > Mytilus californianus. Next base: position 76,745,967 of record NW_026262582.1, on the reverse strand, counting down.
TATCAGACTTATCATAATTATTAAAAAGTCAAATTTATATGAGCCTGTGGCTAAAAATGGAGATTTTCCAATGAAGGGGGGCCTTACATGAAGATGTAATATTTTCCAGCAATTTTAAATTTGTAAAGCTTTTTGGTTATAAATAATTCTTACATATGTATTGAATGTACTTTAAATGGAAAGAAAACTTACAAATAACATATCACATTAGTTTAAAAGGGTCTTAGGCCAAGTAAGACTGAAAATAATTTAGGGTCAATTTAGGCCGTATTATATATATACATTTAAAAATGCATATTGAAGCTATAGGAAATAAAATTTTGTGTCTTTTCTATCATTTCTATACTCAGGTGACATGATACAATAAATCTGAGCACAAAAAGACTCTTGCATTCAACTTTTTTTGCAGACAGTATGGTCTGATACAAAGATTTTCCACTTTTTAGTGAAAAACATGCATGCAGTTTTAGTCTCAACAGGCTTATATTTGAACCACTTGCTATCCTACAGAAGAAAAGAAAGATATTATGTGACATAAAACAGATACAAAAGACATTGTTAAGTGCTTTTTATACAAATTTAATGAGGTCTTTATAATGGACTTCAACTTTTATGTTCCAAGCTCCTCACATTTAACTTGATCCAAACAGGGCATTAGACGAGGATCCTATATACAACACATTTTGCACATATTGTCTGAGATAATCTTCTTTTCTGTAGATTCAGAGTTCACAAATGAGTAATACAACTGGATTGAAGCATAGAAACACAAATATTGACACATAAAAACCTGTCAGATAGAAAGTCAGAATGCCACTTATGCATCAAAATTGAAAAAGCTATGAAATGCTTATTTTGACCATAAAATGCAAAAAATGGTCATTTTTGCAGAAATTCTATCAAATAAAAGTTTAAATCCTTTAGTTTTATACTATTTGATAAATTGACACCATCAAATCATTCAGGGAAGTTGCTAAAGTACAGATTCTATATTTCCTGATTTCACCTCTTAGGTCCGAGTACACAGTTATTTCGTAGTGCATTTCTTTTAGACAATAAATGAAAATTAAAAAAATCCCACCTGCGCTTTCTCAATAATATTTTTACAGTGTGTTGTACTACTTTTGGGACAAATTATATCAAAATTATAGAAAACTTCATCGGCTCTAACTCAAAATATGGACAATTTCATGTTAAGGGGGTCTTCAAATCTTTTGACAGCTTCCGAAGTGCTAATTTTTAACATTTTTCAGCTGGACCAAATCACTACTTTACTTTAAAATTCATGACCCAAATTTTTTTACAGTGCCATTTCACCCCCCTACTTACTATTTGAGTCATAAAACATGGAAAAATAAATTTGGAAGGGATATAAAAAAAATCGACAAGTAACACACTGTCCACACTAGGGACTATATTCGTGGACAACGAAAATCAAAGGACGATAACTGTGTACCCGGACCTAATAGGGTAGAAAAAGTTGACCAATCTTAATGAAACTTGGTATGACCAAAGCTTTTTAAATTATAAGACTGCTAACATTGTTTCATGGCAATAGGATATATATTATAGACAATATGACTAATTCTATATTCAACTTTGCGTGTTAAATTTAGACGTTAAAATTGAAAAATTTCAACTATCAACATTTGGGGCTTAAAAAATTAAAATATTGCCAAAAAATACTTTTGAAATGCCTTAATATATAATATATTATGTATTAAAAGCAATAGAGTACTCATTTGATTTATCAGACTTATCATAATTATTAAAAAGTCAAATTTATATGAGCCTGTGGCTAAAAATGGAGATTTTCCAATGAAGGGGGGCCTTACATGAAGATGTAATATTTTCCAGCAATTTTAAATTTGTAAAGCTTTTTGGTTATAAATAATTCTTACATATGTATTGAATGTACTTTAAATGGAAAGAAAACTTACAAATAACATATCACATTAGTTTAAAAGGGTCTTAGGCAAAGTAAGACTGAAAATAATTTAGGGTCAATTTAGGCCGTATTATATATATACATTTAAAAATGCATATTGAAGCTATAGGAAATAAAATTTTGTGTCTTTTCTATCATTTCTATACTCAGGTGACATGATACAATAAATCTGAGCACAAAAAGACTCTTGCATTCAACTTTTTTTGCAGACAGTATGGTCTGATACAAAGATTTTCCACTTTTTAGTGAAAAACATGCATGCAGTTTTAGTCTCAACAGGCTTATATTTGAACCACTTGCTATCCTACAGAAGAAAAGAAAGATATTATGTGACATAAAACAGATACAAAAGACGTTGTTAAGTGCTTTTTATACAAATTTAATGAGGTCTTTATAATGGACTTCAACTTTTATGTTCCAAGCTCCTCACATTTAACTTGATCCAAACAGGGCATTAGACGAGGATCCTATATACAACACATTTTGCACATATTGTCTGAGATAATCTTCTTTTCTGTAGATTCAGAGTTCACAAATGAGTAATACAACTGGATTGAAGCATAGAAACACAAATATTGACACATAAAAACCTGTCAGATAGAAAGTCAGAATGCCACTTATGCATCAAAATTGAAAAAGCTATGAAATGCTTATTTTGACCATAAAATGCAAAAAATGGTCATTTTTGCAGAAATTCTATCAAATAAAAGTTTAAATCCTTTAGTTTTATACTATTTGATAAATTGACACCATCAAATCATTCAGGGAAGTTGCTAAAGTACAGATTCTATATTTCCTGATTTCACCTCTTAGGTCCGAGTACACAGTTATTTCGTAGTGCATTTCTTTTAGACAATAAATGAAAATTAAAAAAATCCCACCTGCGCTTTCTCAATAATATTTTTACAGTGTGTTGTACTACTTTTGGGACAAATTATATCAAAATTATAGAAAACTTCATCGGCTCTAACTCAAAATATGGACAATTTCATGTTAAGGGGGTCTTCAAATCTTTTGACAGCTTCCGAAGTGCTAATTTTTAACATTTTTCAGCTGGACCAAATCACTACTTTACTTTAAAATTCATGACCCAAATTTTTTTACAGTGCCATTTCACCCCCCTACTTACTATTTGAGTCATAAAACATGGAAAAATAAATTTGGAAGGGATATAAAAAAAATCGACAAGTAACACACTGTCCACACTAGGGACTATATTCGTGGACAACGAAAATCAAAGGACGATAACTGTGTACCCGGACCTAATAGGGTAGAAAAAGTTGACCAATCTTAATGAAACTTGGTATGACCAAAGCTTTTTAAATTATAAGACTGCTAACATTGTTTCATGGCAATAGGATATATATTATAGACAATATGACTAATTCTATATTCAACTTTGCGTGTTAAATTTAGACGTTAAAATTGAAAAATTTCAACTATCAACATTTGGGGCTTAAAAAATTAAAATATTGCCAAAAAATACTTTTGAAATGCCTTAATATATAATATATTATGTATTAAAAGCAATAGAGTACTCATTTGATTTATCAGACTTATCATAATTATTAAAAAGTCAAATTTATATGAGCCTGTGGCTAAAAATGGAGATTTTCCAATGAAGGGGGGCCTTACATGAAGATGTAATATTTTCCAGCAATTTTAAATTTGTAAAGCTTTTTGGTTATAAATAATTCTTACATATGTATTGAATGTACTTTAAATGGAAAGAAAACTTACAAATAACATATCACATTAGTTTAAAAGGGTCTTAGGCCAAGTAAGACTGAAAATAATTTAGGGTCAATTTAGGCCGTATTATATATATACATTTAAAAATGCATATTGAAGCTATAGGAAATAAAATTTTGTGTCTTTTCTATCATTTCTATACTCAGGTGACATGATACAATAAATCTGAGCACAAAAAGACTCTTGCATTCAACTTTTTTTGCAGACAGTATGGTCTGATACAAAGATTTTCCACTTTTTAGTGAAAAACATGCATGCAGTTTTAGTCTCAACAGGCTTATATTTGAACCACTTGCTATCCTACAGAAGAAAAGAAAGATATTATGTGACATAAAACAGATACAAAAGACATTGTTAAGTGCTTTTTATACAAATTTAATGAGGTCTTTATAATGGACTTCAACTTTTATGTTCCAAGCTCCTCACATTTAACTTGATCCAAACAGGGCATTAGACGAGGATCCTATATACAACACATTTTGCACATATTGTCTGAGATAATCTTCTTTTCTGTAGATTCAGAGTTCACAAATGAGTAATACAACTGGATTGAAGCATAGAAACACAAATATTGACACATAAAAACCTGTCAGATAGAAAGTCAGAATGCCACTTATGCATCAAAATTGAAAAAGCTATGAAATGCTTATTTTGACCATAAAATGCAAAAAATGGTCATTTTTGCAGAAATTCTATCAAATAAAAGTTTAAATCCTTTAGTTTTATACTATTTGATAAATTGACACCATCAAATCATTCAGGGAAGTTGCTAAAGTACAGATTCTATATTTCCTGATTTCACCTCTTAGGTCCGAGTACACAGTTATTTCGTAGTGCATTTCTTTTAGACAATAAATGAAAATTAAAAAAATCCCACCTGCGCTTTCTCAATAATATTTTTACAGTGTGTTGTACTACTTTTGGGACAAATTATATCAAAATTATAGAAAACTTCATCGGCTCTAACTCAAAATATGGACAATTTCATGTTAAGGGGGTCTTCAAATCTTTTGACAGCTTCCGAAGTGCTAATTTTTAACATTTTTCAGCTGGACCAAATCACTACTTTACTTTAAAATTCATGACCCAAATTTTTTTACAGTGCCATTTCACCCCCCTACTTACTATTTGAGTCATAAAACATGGAAAAATAAATTTGGAAGGGATATAAAAAAAATCGACAAGTAACACACTGTCCACACTAGGGACTATATTCGTGGACAACGAAAATCAAAGGACGATAACTGTGTACCCGGACCTAATAGGGTAGAAAAAGTTGACCAATCTTAATGAAACTTGGTATGACCAAAGCTTTTTAAATTATAAGACTGCTAACATTGTTTCATGGCAATAGGATATATATTATAGACAATATGACTAATTCTATATTCAACTTTGCGTGTTAAATTTAGACGTTAAAATTGAAAAATTTCAACTATCAACATTTGGGGCTTAAAAAATTAAAATATTGCCAAAAAATACTTTTGAAATGCCTTAATATATAATATATTATGTATTAAAAGCAATAGAGTACTCATTTGATTTATCAGACTTATCATAATTATTAAAAAGTCAAATTTATATGAGCCTGTGGCTAAAAATGGAGATTTTCCAATGAAGGGGGGCCTTACATGAAGATGTAATATTTTCCAGCAATTTTAAATTTGTAAAGCTTTTTGGTTATAAATAATTCTTACATATGTATTGAATGTACTTTAAATGGAAAGAAAACTTACAAATAACATATCACATTAGTTTAAAAGGGTCTTAGGCCAAGTAAGACTGAAAATAATTTAGGGTCAATTTAGGCCGTATTATATATATACATTTAAAAATGCATATTGAAGCTATAGGAAATAAAATTTTGTGTCTTTTCTATCATTTCTATACTCAGGTGACATGATACAATAAATCTGAGCACAAAAAGACTCTTGCATTCAACTTTTTTTGCAGACAGTATGGTCTGATACAAAGATTTTCCACTTTTTAGTGAAAAACATGCATGCAGTTTTAGTCTCAACAGGCTTATATTTGAACCACTTGCTATCCTACAGAAGAAAAGAAAGATATTATGTGACATAAAACAGATACAAAAGACATTGTTAAGTGCTTTTTATACAAATTTAATGAGGTCTTTATAATGGACTTCAACTTTTATGTTCCAAGCTCCTCACATTTAACTTGATCCAAACAGGGCATTAGACGAGGATCCTATATACAACACATTTTGCACATATTGTCTGAGATAATCTTCTTTTCTGTAGATTCAGAGTTCACAAATGAGTAATACAACTGGATTGAAGCATAGAAACACAAATATTGACACATAAAAACCTGTCAGATAGAAAGTCAGAATGCCACTTATGCATCAAAATTGAAAAAGCTATGAAATGCTTATTTTGACCATAAAATGCAAAAAATGGTCATTTTTGCAGAAATTCTATCAAATAAAAGTTTAAATCCTTTAGTTTTATACTATTTGATAAATTGACACCATCAAATCATTCAGGGAAGTTGCTAAAGTACAGATTCTATATTTCCTGATTTCACCTCTTAGGTCCGAGTACACAGTTATTTCGTAGTGCATTTCTTTTAGACAATAAATGAAAATTAAAAAAATCCCACCTGCGCTTTCTCAATAATATTTTTACAGTGTGTTGTACTACTTTTGGGACAAATTATATCAAAATTATAGAAAACTTCATCGGCTCTAACTCAAAATATGGACAATTTCATGTTAAGGGGGTCTTCAAATCTTTTGACAGCTTCCGAAGTGCTAATTTTTAACATTTTTCAGCTGGACCAAATCACTACTTTACTTTAAAATTCATGACCCAAATTTTTTTACAGTGCCATTTCACCCCCCTACTTACTATTTGAGTCATAAAACATGGAAAAATAAATTTGGAAGGGATATAAAAAAAATCGACAAGTAACACACTGTCCACACTAGGGACTATATTCGTGGACAACGAAAATCAAAGGACGATAACTGTGTACCCGGACCTAATAGGGTAGAAAAAGTTGACCAATCTTAATGAAACTTGGTATGACCAAAGCTTTTTAAATTATAAGACTGCTAACATTGTTTCATGGCAATAGGATATATATTATAGACAATATGACTAATTCTATATTCAACTTTGCGTGTTAAATTTAGACGTTAAAATTGAAAAATTTCAACTATCAACATTTGGGGCTTAAAAAATTAAAATATTGCCAAAAAATACTTTTGAAATGCCTTAATATATAATATATTATGTATTAAAAGCAATAGAGTACTCATTTGATTTATCAGACTTATCATAATTATTAAAAAGTCAAATTTATATGAGCCTGTGGCTAAAAATGGAGATTTTCCAATGAAGGGGGGCCTTACATGAAGATGTAATATTTTCCAGCAATTTTAAATTTGTAAAGCTTTTTGGTTATAAATAATTCTTACATATGTATTGAATGTACTTTAAATGGAAAGAAAACTTACAAATAACATATCACATTAGTTTAAAAGGGTCTTAGGCCAAGTAAGACTGAAAATAATTTAGGGTCAATTTAGGCCGTATTATATATATACATTTAAAAATGCATATTGAAGCTATAGGAAATAAAATTTTGTGTCTTTTCTATCATTTCTATACTCAGGTGACATGATACAATAAATCTGAGCACAAAAAGACTCTTGCATTCAACTTTTTTTGCAGACAGTATGGTCTGATACAAAGATTTTCCACTTTTTAGTGAAAAACATGCATGCAGTTTTAGTCTCAACAGGCTTATATTTGAACCACTTGCTATCCTACAGAAGAAAAGAAAGATATTATGTGACATAAAACAGATACAAAAGACATTGTTAAGTGCTTTTTATACAAATTTAATGAGGTCTTTATAATGGACTTCAACTTTTATGTTCCAAGCTCCTCACATTTAACTTGATCCAAACAGGGCATTAGACGAGGATCCTATATACAACACATTTTGCACATATTGTCTGAGATAATCTTCTTTTCTGTAGATTCAGAGTTCACAAATGAGTAATACAACTGGATTGAAGCATAGAAACACAAATATTGACACATAAAAACCTGTCAGATAGAAAGTCAGAATGCCACTTATGCATCAAAATTGAAAAAGCTATGAAATGCTTATTTTGACCATAAAATGCAAAAAATGGTCATTTTTGCAGAAATTCTATCAAATAAAAGTTTAAATCCTTTAGTTTTATACTATTTGATAAATTGACACCATCAAATCATTCAGGGAAGTTGCTAAAGTACAGATTCTATATTTCCTGATTTCACCTAATAGGGTAGAAAAAGTTGACCAATCTTAATGAAACTTGGTATGACCAAAGCTTTTTAAATTATAAGACTGCTAACATTGTTTCATGGCAATAGGATATATATTATAGACAATATGACTAATTCTATATTCAACTTTGCGTGTTAAATTTAGACGTTAAAATTGAAAAATTTCAACTATCAACATTTGGGGCTTAAAAAATTAAAATATTGCCAAAAAATACTTTTGAAATGCCTTAATATATAATATATTATGTATTAAAAGCAATAGAGTACTCATTTGATTTATCAGACTTATCATAATTATTAAAAAGTCAAATTTATATGAGCCTGTGGCTAAAAATGGAGATTTTCCAATGAAGGGGGGCCTTACATGAAGATGTAATATTTTCCAGCAATTTTAAATTTGTAAAGCTTTTTGGTTATAAATAATTCTTACATATGTATTGAATGTACTTTAAATGGAAAGAAAACTTACAAATAACATATCACATTAGTTTAAAAGGGTCTTAGGCCAAGTAAGACTGAAAATAATTTAGGGTCAATTTAGGCCGTATTATATATATACATTTAAAAATGCATATTGAAGCTATAGGAAATAAAATTTTGTGTCTTTTCTATCATTTCTATACTCAGGTGACATGATACAATAAATCTGAGCACAAAAAGACTCTTGCATTCAACTTTTTTTGCAGACAGTATGGTCTGATACAAAGATTTTCCACTTTTTAGTGAAAAACATGCATGCAGTTTTAGTCTCAACAGGCTTATATTTGAACCACTTGCTATCCTACAGAAGAAAAGAAAGATATTATGTGACATAAAACAGATACAAAAGACATTGTTAAGTGCTTTTTATACAAATTTAATGAGGTCTTTATAATGGACTTCAACTTTTATGTTCCAAGCTCCTCACATTTAACTTGATCCAAACAGGGCATTAGACGAGGATCCTATATACAACACATTTTGCACATATTGTCTGAGATAATCTTCTTTTCTGTAGATTCAGAGTTCACAAATGAGTAATACAACTGGATTGAAGCATAGAAACACAAATATTGACACATAAAAACCTGTCAGATAGAAAGTCAGAATGCCACTTATGCATCAAAATTGAAAAAGCTATGAAATGCTTATTTTGACCATAAAATGCAAAAAATGGTCATTTTTGCAGAAATTCTATCAAATAAAAGTTTAAATCCTTTAGTTTTATACTATTTGATAAATTGACACCATCAAATCATTCAGGGAAGTTGCTAAAGTACAGATTCTATATTTCCTGATTTCACCTCTTAGGTCCGAGTACACAGTTATTTCGTAGTGCATTTCTTTTAGACAATAAATGAAAATTAAAAAAATCCCACCTGCGCTTTCTCAATAATATTTTTACAGTGTGTTGTACTACTTTTGGGACAAATTATATCAAAATTATAGAAAACTTCATCGGCTCTAACTCAAAATATGGACAATTTCATGTTAAGGGGGTCTTCAAATCTTTTGACAGCTTCCGAAGTGCTAATTTTTAACATTTTTCAGCTGGACCAAATCACTACTTTACTTTAAAATTCATGACCCAAATTTTTTTACAGTGCCATTTCACCCCCCTACTTACTATTTGAGTCATAAAACATGGAAAAATAAATTTGGAAGGGATATAAAAAAAATCGACAAGTAACACACTGTCCACACTAGGGACTATATTCGTGGACAACGAAAATCAAAGGACGATAACTGTGTACCCGGACCTAATAGGGTAGAAAAAGTTGACCAATCTTAATGAAACTTGGTATGACCAAAGCTTTTTAAATTATAAGACTGCTAACATTGTTTCATGGCAATAGGATATATATTATAGACAATATGACTAATTCTATATTCAACTTTGCGTGTTAAATTTAGACGTTAAAATTGAAAAATTTCAACTATCAACATTTGGGGCTTAAAAAATTAAAATATTGCCAAAAAATACTTTTGAAATGCCTTAATATATAATATATTATGTATTAAAAGCAATAGAGTACTCATTTGATTTATCAGACTTATCATAATTATTAAAAAGTCAAATTTATATGAGCCTGTGGCTAAAAATGGAGATTTTCCAATGAAGGGGGGCCTTACATGAAGATGTAATATTTTCCAGCAATTTTAAATTTGTAAAGCTTTTTGGTTATAAATAATTCTTACATATGTATTGAATGTACTTTAAATGGAAAGAAAACTTACAAATAACATATCACATTAGTTTAAAAGGGTCTTAGGCCAAGTAAGACTGAAAATAATTTAGGGTCAATTTAGGCCGTATTATATATATACATTTAAAAATGCATATTGAAGCTATAGGAAATAAAATTTTGTGTCTTTTCTATCATTTCTATACTCAGGTGACATGATACAATAAATCTGAGCACAAAAAGACTCTTGCATTCAACTTTTTTTGCAGACAGTATGGTCTGATACAAAGATTTTCCACTTTTTAGTGAAAAACATGCATGCAGTTTTAGTCTCAACAGGCTTATATTTGAACCACTTGCTATCCTACAGAAGAAAAGAAAGATATTATGTGACATAAAACAGATACAAAAGACATTGTTAAGTGCTTTTTATACAAATTTAATGAGGTCTTTATAATGGACTTCAACTTTTATGTTCCAAGCTCCTCACATTTAACTTGATCCAAACAGGGCATTAGACGAGGATCCTATATACAACACATTTTGCACATATTGTCTGAGATAATCTTCTTTTCTGTAGATTCAGAGTTCACAAATGAGTAATACAACTGGATTGAAGCATAGAAACACAAATATTGACACATAAAAACCTGTCAGATAGAAAGTCAGAATGCCACTTATGCATCAAAATTGAAAAAGCTATGAAATGCTTATTTTGACCATAAAATGCAAAAAATGGTCATTTTTGCAGAAATTCTATCAAATAAAAGTTTAAATCCTTTAGTTTTATACTATTTGATAAATTGACACCATCAAATCATTCAGGGAAGTTGCTAAAGTACAGATTCTATATTTCCTGATTTCACCTCTTAGGTCCGAGTACACAGTTATTTCGTAGTGCATTTCTTTTAGACAATAAATGAAAATTAAAAAAATCCCACCTGCGCTTTCTCAATAATATTTTTACAGTGTGTTGTACTACTTTTGGGACAAATTATATCAAAATTATAGAAAACTTCATCGGCTCTAACTCAAAATATGGACAATTTCATGTTAAGGGGGTCTTCAAATCTTTTGACAGCTTCCGAAGTGCTAATTTTTAACATTTTTCAGCTGGACCAAATCACTACTTTACTTTAAAATTCATGACCCAAATTTTTTTACAGTGCCATTTCACCCCCCTACTTACTATTTGAGTCATAAAACATGGAAAAATAAATTTGGAAGGGATATAAAAAAAATCGACAAGTAACACACTGTCCACACTAGGGACTATATTCGTGGACAACGAAAATCAAAGGACGATAACTGTGTACCCGGACCTAATAGGGTAGAAAAAGTTGACCAATCTTAATGAAACTTGGTATGACCAAAGCTTTTTAAATTATAAGACTGCTAACATTGTTTCATGGCAATAGGATATATATTATAGACAATATGACTAATTCTATATTCAACTTTGCGTGTTAAATTTAGACGTTAAAATTGAAAAATTTCAACTATCAACATTTGGGGCTTAAAAAATTAAAATATTGCCAAAAAATACTTTTGAAATGCCTTAATATATAATATATTATGTATTAAAAGCAATAGAGTACTCATTTGATTTATCAGACTTATCATAATTATTAAAAAGTCAAATTTATATGAGCCTGTGGCTAAAAATGGAGATTTTCCAATGAAGGGGGGCCTTACATGAAGATGTAATATTTTCCAGCAATTTTAAATTTGTAAAGCTTTTTGGTTATAAATAATTCTTACATATGTATTGAATGTACTTTAAATGGAAAGAAAACTTACAAATAACATATCACATTAGTTTAAAAGGGTCTTAGGCCAAGTAAGACTGAAAATAATTTAGGGTCAATTTAGGCCGTATTATATATATACATTTAAAAATGCATATTGAAGCTATAGGAAATAAAATTTTGTGTCTTTTCTATCATTTCTATACTCAGGTGACATGATACAATAAATCTGAGCACAAAAAGACTCTTGCATTCAACTTTTTTTGCAGACAGTATGGTCTGATACAAAGATTTTCCACTTTTTAGTGAAAAACATGCATGCAGTTTTAGTCTCAACAGGCTTATATTTGAACCACTTGCTATCCTACAGAAGAAAAGAAAGATATTATGTGACATAAAACAGATACAAAAGACATTGTTAAGTGCTTTTTATACAAATTTAATGAGGTCTTTATAATGGACTTCAACTTTTATGTTCCAAGCTCCTCACATTTAACTTGATCCAAACAGGGCATTAGACGAGGATCCTATATACAACACATTTTGCACATATTGTCTGAGATAATCTTCTTTTCTGTAGATTCAGAGTTCACAAATGAGTAATACAACTGGATTGAAGCATAGAAACACAAATATTGACACATAAAAACCTGTCAGATAGAAAGTCAGAATGCCACTTATGCATCAAAATTGAAAAAGCTATGAAATGCTTATTTTGACCATAAAATGCAAAAAATGGTCATTTTTGCAGAAATTCTATCAAATAAAAGTTTAAATCCTTTAGTTTTATACTATTTGATAAATTGACACCATCAAATCATTCAGGGAAGTTGCTAAAGTACAGATTCTATATTTCCTGATTTCACCTCTTAGGTCCGAGTACACAGTTATTTCGTAGTGCATTTCTTTTAGACAATAAATGAAAATTAAAAAAATCCCACCTGCGCTTTCTCAATAATATTTTTACAGTGTGTTGTACTACTTTTGGGACAAATTATATCAAAATTATAGAAAACTTCATCGGCTCTAACTCAAAATATGGACAATTTCATGTTAAGGGGGTCTTCAAATCTTTTGACAGCTTCCGAAGTGCTAATTTTTAACATTTTTCAGCTGGACCAAATCACTACTTTACTTTAAAATTCATGACCCAAATTTTTTTACAGTGCCATTTCACCCCCCTACTTACTATTTGAGTCATAAAACATGGAAAAATAAATTTGGAAGGGATATAAAAAAAATCGACAAGTAACACACTGTCCACACTAGGGACTATATTCGTGGACAACGAAAATCAAAGGACGATAACTGTGTACCCGGACCTAATAGGGTAGAAAAAGTTGACCAATCTTAATGAAACTTGGTATGACCAAAGCTTTTTAAATTATAAGACTGCTAACATTGTTTCATGGCAATAGGATATATATTATAGACAATATGACTAATTCTATATTCAACTTTGCGTGTTAAATTTAGACGTTAAAATTGAAAAATTTCAACTATCAACATTTGGGGCTTAAAAAATTAAAATATTGCCAAAAAATACTTTTGAAATGCCTTAATATATAATATATTATGTATTAAAAGCAATAGAGTACTCATTTGATTTATCAGACTTATCATAATTATTAAAAAGTCAAATTTATATGAGCCTGTGGCTAAAAATGGAGATTTTCCAATGAAGGGGGGCCTTACATGAAGATGTAATATTTTCCAGCAATTTTAAATTTGTAAAGCTTTTTGGTTATAAATAATTCTTACATATGTATTGAATGTACTTTAAATGGAAAGAAAACTTACAAATAACATATCACATTAGTTTAAAAGGGTCTTAGGCCAAGTAAGACTGAAAATAATTTAGGGTCAATTTAGGCCGTATTATATATATACATTTAAAAATGCATATTGAAGCTATAGGAAATAAAATTTTGTGTCTTTTCTATCATTTCTATACTCAGGTGACATGATACAATAAATCTGAGCACAAAAAGACTCTTGCATTCAACTTTTTTTGCAGACAGTATGGTCTGATACAAAGATTTTCCACTTTTTAGTGAAAAACATGCATGCAGTTTTAGTCTCAACAGGCTTATATTTGAACCACTTGCTATCCTACAGAAGAAAAGAAAGATATTATGTGACATAAAACAGATACAAAAGACATTGTTAAGTGCTTTTTATACAAATTTAATGAGGTCTTTATAATGGACTTCAACTTTTATGTTCCAAGCTCCTCACATTTAACTTGATCCAAACAGGGCATTAGACGAGGATCCTATATACAACACATTTTGCACATATTGTCTGAGATAATCTTCTTTTCTGTAGATTCAGAGTTCACAAATGAGTAATACAACTGGATTGAAGCATAGAAACACAAATATTGACACATAAAAACCTGTCAGATAGAAAGTCAGAATGCCACTTATGCATCAAAATTGAAAAAGCTATGAAATGCTTATTTTGACCATAAAATGCAAAAAATGGTCATTTTTGCAGAAATTCTATCAAATAAAAGTTTAAATCCTTTAGTTTTATACTATTTGATAAATTGACACCATCAAATCATTCAGGGAAGTTGCTAAAGTACAGATTCTATATTTCCTGATTTCACCTCTTAGGTCCGAGTACACAGTTATTTCGTAGTGCATTTCTTTTAGACAATAAATGAAAATTAAAAAAATCCCACCTGCGCTTTCTCAATAATATTTTTACAGTGTGTTGTACTACTTTTGGGACAAATTATATCAAAATTATAGAAAACTTCATCGGCTCTAACTCAAAATATGGACAATTTCATGTTAAGGGGGTCTTCAAATCTTTTGACAGCTTCCGAAGTGCTAATTTTTAACATTTTTCAGCTGGACCAAATCACTACTTTACTTTAAAATTCATGACCCAAATTTTTTTACAGTGCCATTTCACCCCCCTACTTACTATTTGAGTCATAAAACATGGAAAAATAAATTTGGAAGGGATATAAAAAAAATCGACAAGTAACACACTGTCCACACTAGGGACTATATTCGTGGACAACGAAAATCAAAGGACGATAACTGTGTACCCGGACCTAATAGGGTAGAAAAAGTTGACCAATCTTAATGAAACTTGGTATGACCAAAGCTTTTTAAATTATAAGACTGCTAACATTGTTTCATGGCAATAGGATATATATTATAGACAATATGACTAATTCTATATTCAACTTTGCGTGTTAAATTTAGACGTTAAAATTGAAAAATTTCAACTATCAACATTTGGGGCTTAAAAAATTAAAATATTGCCAAAAAATACTTTTGAAATGCCTTAATATATAATATATTATGTATTAAAAGCAATAGAGTACTCATTTGATTTATCAGACTTATCATAATTATTAAAAAGTCAAATTTATATGAGCCTGTGGCTAAAAATGGAGATTTTCCAATGAAGGGGGGCCTTACATGAAGATGTAATATTTTCCAGCAATTTTAAATTTGTAAAGCTTTTTGGTTATAAATAATTCTTACATATGTATTGAATGTACTTTAAATGGAAAGAAAACTTACAAATAACATATCACATTAGTTTAAAAGGGTCTTAGGCCAAGTAAGACTGAAAATAATTTAGGGTCAATTTAGGCCGTATTATATATATACATTTAAAAATGCATATTGAAGCTATAGGAAATAAAATTTTGTGTCTTTTCTATCATTTCTATACTCAGGTGACATGATACAATAAATCTGAGCACAAAAAGACTCTTGCATTCAACTTTTTTTGCAGACAGTATGGTCTGATACAAAGATTTTCCACTTTTTAGTGAAAAACATGCATGCAGTTTTAGTCTCAACAGGCTTATATTTGAACCACTTGCTATCCTACAGAAGAAAAGAAAGATATTATGTGACATAAAACAGATACAAAAGACATTGTTAAGTGCTTTTTATACAAATTTAATGAGGTCTTTATAATGGACTTCAACTTTTATGTTCCAAGCTCCTCACATTTAACTTGATCCAAACAGGGCATTAGACGAGGATCCTATATACAACACATTTTGCACATATTGTCTGAGATAATCTTCTTTTCTGTAGATTCAGAGTTCACAAATGAGTAATACAACTGGATTGAAGCATAGAA
Source organism: Mytilus californianus (assembly GCF_021869535.1). Taxonomy (NCBI): domain Eukaryota; kingdom Metazoa; phylum Mollusca; class Bivalvia; order Mytilida; family Mytilidae; genus Mytilus; species Mytilus californianus. The sequence goes on along the minus strand of NW_026262582.1, from coordinate 76,729,925 downwards.
ACACAAATATTGACACATAAAAACCTGTCAGATAGAAAGTCAGAATGCCACTTATGCATCAAAATTGAAAAAGCTATGAAATGCTTATTTTGACCATAAAATGCAAAAAATGGTCATTTTTGCAGAAATTCTATCAAATAAAAGTTTAAATCCTTTAGTTTTATACTATTTGATAAATTGACACCATCAAATCATTCAGGGAAGTTGCTAAAGTACAGATTCTATATTTCCTGATTTCACCTCTTAGGTCCGAGTACACAGTTATTTCGTAGTGCATTTCTTTTAGACAATAAATGAAAATTAAAAAAATCCCACCTGCGCTTTCTCAATAATATTTTTACAGTGTGTTGTACTACTTTTGGGACAAATTATATCAAAATTATAGAAAACTTCATCGGCTCTAACTCAAAATATGGACAATTTCATGTTAAGGGGGTCTTCAAATCTTTTGACAGCTTCCGAAGTGCTAATTTTTAACATTTTTCAGCTGGACCAAATCACTACTTTACTTTAAAATTCATGACCCAAATTTTTTTACAGTGCCATTTCACCCCCCTACTTACTATTTGAGTCATAAAACATGGAAAAATAAATTTGGAAGGGATATAAAAAAAATCGACAAGTAACACACTGTCCACACTAGGGACTATATTCGTGGACAACGAAAATCAAAGGACGATAACTGTGTACCCGGACCTAATAGGGTAGAAAAAGTTGACCAATCTTAATGAAACTTGGTATGACCAAAGCTTTTTAAATTATAAGACTGCTAACATTGTTTCATGGCAATAGGATATATATTATAGACAATATGACTAATTCTATATTCAACTTTGCGTGTTAAATTTAGACGTTAAAATTGAAAAATTTCAACTATCAACATTTGGGGCTTAAAAAATTAAAATATTGCCAAAAAATACTTTTGAAATGCCTTAATATATAATATATTATGTATTAAAAGCAATAGAGTACTCATTTGATTTATCAGACTTATCATAATTATTAAAAAGTCAAATTTATATGAGCCTGTGGCTAAAAATGGAGATTTTCCAATGAAGGGGGGCCTTACATGAAGATGTAATATTTTCCAGCAATTTTAAATTTGTAAAGCTTTTTGGTTATAAATAATTCTTACATATGTATTGAATGTACTTTAAATGGAAAGAAAACTTACAAATAACATATCACATTAGTTTAAAAGGGTCTTAGGCCAAGTAAGACTGAAAATAATTTAGGGTCAATTTAGGCCGTATTATATATATACATTTAAAAATGCATATTGAAGCTATAGGAAATAAAATTTTGTGTCTTTTCTATCATTTCTATACTCAGGTGACATGATACAATAAATCTGAGCACAAAAAGACTCTTGCATTCAACTTTTTTTGCAGACAGTATGGTCTGATACAAAGATTTTCCACTTTTTAGTGAAAAACATGCATGCAGTTTTAGTCTCAACAGGCTTATATTTGAACCACTTGCTATCCTACAGAAGAAAAGAAAGATATTATGTGACATAAAACAGATACAAAAGACATTGTTAAGTGCTTTTTATACAAATTTAATGAGGTCTTTATAATGGACTTCAACTTTTATGTTCCAAGCTCCTCACATTTAACTTGATCCAAACAGGGCATTAGACGAGGATCCTATATACAACACATTTTGCACATATTGTCTGAGATAATCTTCTTTTCTGTAGATTCAGAGTTCACAAATGAGTAATACAACTGGATTGAAGCATAGAAACACAAATATTGACACATAAAAACCTGTCAGATAGAAAGTCAGAATGCCACTTATGCATCAAAATTGAAAAAGCTATGAAATGCTTATTTTGACCATAAAATGCAAAAAATGGTCATTTTTGCAGAAATTCTATCAAATAAAAGTTTAAATCCTTTAGTTTTATACTATTTGATAAATTGACACCATCAAATCATTCAGGGAAGTTGCTAAAGTACAGATTCTATATTTCCTGATTTCACCTCTTAGGTCCGAGTACACAGTTATTTCGTAGTGCATTTCTTTTAGACAATAAATGAAAATTAAAAAAATCCCACCTGCGCTTTCTCAATAATATTTTTACAGTGTGTTGTACTACTTTTGGGACAAATTATATCAAAATTATAGAAAACTTCATCGGCTCTAACTCAAAATATGGACAATTTCATGTTAAGGGGGTCTTCAAATCTTTTGACAGCTTCCGAAGTGCTAATTTTTAACATTTTTCAGCTGGACCAAATCACTACTTTACTTTAAAATTCATGACCCAAATTTTTTTACAGTGCCATTTCACCCCCCTACTTACTATTTGAGTCATAAAACATGGAAAAATAAATTTGGAAGGGATATAAAAAAAATCGACAAGTAACACACTGTCCACACTAGGGACTATATTCGTGGACAACGAAAATCAAAGGACGATAACTGTGTACCCGGACCTAATAGGGTAGAAAAAGTTGACCAATCTTAATGAAACTTGGTATGACCAAAGCTTTTTAAATTATAAGACTGCTAACATTGTTTCATGGCAATAGGATATATATTATAGACAATATGACTAATTCTATATTCAACTTTGCGTGTTAAATTTAGACGTTAAAATTGAAAAATTTCAACTATCAACATTTGGGGCTTAAAAAATTAAAATATTGCCAAAAAATACTTTTGAAATGCCTTAATATATAATATATTATGTATTAAAAGCAATAGAGTACTCATTTGATTTATCAGACTTATCATAATTATTAAAAAGTCAAATTTATATGAGCCTGTGGCTAAAAATGGAGATTTTCCAATGAAGGGGGGCCTTACATGAAGATGTAATATTTTCCAGCAATTTTAAATTTGTAAAGCTTTTTGGTTATAAATAATTCTTACATATGTATTGAATGTACTTTAAATGGAAAGAAAACTTACAAATAACATATCACATTAGTTTAAAAGGGTCTTAGGCCAAGTAAGACTGAAAATAATTTAGGGTCAATTTAGGCCGTATTATATATATACATTTAAAAATGCATATTGAAGCTATAGGAAATAAAATTTTGTGTCTTTTCTATCATTTCTATACTCAGGTGACATGATACAATAAATCTGAGCACAAAAAGACTCTTGCATTCAACTTTTTTTGCAGACAGTATGGTCTGATACAAAGATTTTCCACTTTTTAGTGAAAAACATGCATGCAGTTTTAGTCTCAACAGGCTTATATTTGAACCACTTGCTATCCTACAGAAGAAAAGAAAGATATTATGTGACATAAAACAGATACAAAAGACATTGTTAAGTGCTTTTTATACAAATTTAATGAGGTCTTTATAATGGACTTCAACTTTTATGTTCCAAGCTCCTCACATTTAACTTGATCCAAACAGGGCATTAGACGAGGATCCTATATACAACACATTTTGCACATATTGTCTGAGATAATCTTCTTTTCTGTAGATTCAGAGTTCACAAATGAGTAATACAACTGGATTGAAGCATAGAAACACAAATATTGACACATAAAAACCTGTCAGATAGAAAGTCAGAATGCCACTTATGCATCAAAATTGAAAAAGCTATGAAATGCTTATTTTGACCATAAAATGCAAAAAATGGTCATTTTTGCAGAAATTCTATCAAATAAAAGTTTAAATCCTTTAGTTTTATACTATTTGATAAATTGACACCATCAAATCATTCAGGGAAGTTGCTAAAGTACAGATTCTATATTTCCTGATTTCACCTCTTAGGTCCGAGTACACAGTTATTTCGTAGTGCATTTCTTTTAGACAATAAATGAAAATTAAAAAAATCCCACCTGCGCTTTCTCAATAATATTTTTACAGTGTGTTGTACTACTTTTGGGACAAATTATATCAAAATTATAGAAAACTTCATCGGCTCTAACTCAAAATATGGACAATTTCATGTTAAGGGGGTCTTCAAATCTTTTGACAGCTTCCGAAGTGCTAATTTTTAACATTTTTCAGCTGGACCAAATCACTACTTTACTTTAAAATTCATGACCCAAATTTTTTTACAGTGCCATTTCACCCCCCTACTTACTATTTGAGTCATAAAACATGGAAAAATAAATTTGGAAGGGATATAAAAAAAATCGACAAGTAACACACTGTCCACACTAGGGACTATATTCGTGGACAACGAAAATCAAAGGACGATAACTGTGTACCCGGACCTAATAGGGTAGAAAAAGTTGACCAATCTTAATGAAACTTGGTATGACCAAAGCTTTTTAAATTATAAGACTGCTAACATTGTTTCATGGCAATAGGATATATATTATAGACAATATGACTAATTCTATATTCAACTTTGCGTGTTAAATTTAGACGTTAAAATTGAAAAATTTCAACTATCAACATTTGGGGCTTAAAAAATTAAAATATTGCCAAAAAATACTTTTGAAATGCCTTAATATATAATATATTATGTATTAAAAGCAATAGAGTACTCATTTGATTTATCAGACTTATCATAATTATTAAAAAGTCAAATTTATATGAGCCTGTGGCTAAAAATGGAGATTTTCCAATGAAGGGGGGCCTTACATGAAGATGTAATATTTTCCAGCAATTTTAAATTTGTAAAGCTTTTTGGTTATAAATAATTCTTACATATGTATTGAATGTACTTTAAATGGAAAGAAAACTTACAAATAACATATCACATTAGTTTAAAAGGGTCTTAGGCCAAGTAAGACTGAAAATAATTTAGGGTCAATTTAGGCCGTATTATATATATACATTTAAAAATGCATATTGAAGCTATAGGAAATAAAATTTTGTGTCTTTTCTATCATTTCTATACTCAGGTGACATGATACAATAAATCTGAGCACAAAAAGACTCTTGCATTCAACTTTTTTTGCAGACAGTATGGTCTGATACAAAGATTTTCCACTTTTTAGTGAAAAACATGCATGCAGTTTTAGTCTCAACAGGCTTATATTTGAACCACTTGCTATCCTACAGAAGAAAAGAAAGATATTATGTGACATAAAACAGATACAAAAGACATTGTTAAGTGCTTTTTATACAAATTTAATGAGGTCTTTATAATGGACTTCAACTTTTATGTTCCAAGCTCCTCACATTTAACTTGATCCAAACAGGGCATTAGACGAGGATCCTATATACAACACATTTTGCACATATTGTCTGAGATAATCTTCTTTTCTGTAGATTCAGAGTTCACAAATGAGTAATACAACTGGATTGAAGCATAGAAACACAAATATTGACACATAAAAACCTGTCAGATAGAAAGTCAGAATGCCACTTATGCATCAAAATTGAAAAAGCTATGAAATGCTTATTTTGACCATAAAATGCAAAAAATGGTCATTTTTGCAGAAATTCTATCAAATAAAAGTTTAAATCCTTTAGTTTTATACTATTTGATAAATTGACACCATCAAATCATTCAGGGAAGTTGCTAAAGTACAGATTCTATATTTCCTGATTTCACCTCTTAGGTCCGAGTACACAGTTATTTCGTAGTGCATTTCTTTTAGACAATAAATGAAAATTAAAAAAATCCCACCTGCGCTTTCTCAATAATATTTTTACAGTGTGTTGTACTACTTTTGGGACAAATTATATCAAAATTATAGAAAACTTCATCGGCTCTAACTCAAAATATGGACAATTTCATGTTAAGGGGGTCTTCAAATCTTTTGACAGCTTCCGAAGTGCTAATTTTTAACATTTTTCAGCTGGACCAAATCACTACTTTACTTTAAAATTCATGACCCAAATTTTTTTACAGTGCCATTTCACCCCCCTACTTACTATTTGAGTCATAAAACATGGAAAAATAAATTTGGAAGGGATATAAAAAAAATCGACAAGTAACACACTGTCCACACTAGGGACTATATTCGTGGACAACGAAAATCAAAGGACGATAACTGTGTACCCGGACCTAATAGGGTAGAAAAAGTTGACCAATCTTAATGAAACTTGGTATGACCAAAGCTTTTTAAATTATAAGACTGCTAACATTGTTTCATGGCAATAGGATATATATTATAGACAATATGACTAATTCTATATTCAACTTTGCGTGTTAAATTTAGACGTTAAAATTGAAAAATTTCAACTATCAACATTTGGGGCTTAAAAAATTAAAATATTGCCAAAAAATACTTTTGAAATGCCTTAATATATAATATATTATGTATTAAAAGCAATAGAGTACTCATTTGATTTATCAGACTTATCATAATTATTAAAAAGTCAAATTTATATGAGCCTGTGGCTAAAAATGGAGATTTTCCAATGAAGGGGGGCCTTACATGAAGATGTAATATTTTCCAGCAATTTTAAATTTGTAAAGCTTTTTGGTTATAAATAATTCTTACATATGTATTGAATGTACTTTAAATGGAAAGAAAACTTACAAATAACATATCACATTAGTTTAAAAGGGTCTTAGGCCAAGTAAGACTGAAAATAATTTAGGGTCAATTTAGGCCGTATTATATATATACATTTAAAAATGCATATTGAAGCTATAGGAAATAAAATTTTGTGTCTTTTCTATCATTTCTATACTCAGGTGACATGATACAATAAATCTGAGCACAAAAAGACTCTTGCATTCAACTTTTTTTGCAGACAGTATGGTCTGATACAAAGATTTTCCACTTTTTAGTGAAAAACATGCATGCAGTTTTAGTCTCAACAGGCTTATATTTGAACCACTTGCTATCCTACAGAAGAAAAGAAAGATATTATGTGACATAAAACAGATACAAAAGACATTGTTAAGTGCTTTTTATACAAATTTAATGAGGTCTTTATAATGGACTTCAACTTTTATGTTCCAAGCTCCTCACATTTAACTTGATCCAAACAGGGCATTAGACGAGGATCCTATATACAACACATTTTGCACATATTGTCTGAGATAATCTTCTTTTCTGTAGATTCAGAGTTCACAAATGAGTAATACAACTGGATTGAAGCATAGAAACACAAATATTGACACATAAAAACCTGTCAGATAGAAAGTCAGAATGCCACTTATGCATCAAAATTGAAAAAGCTATGAAATGCTTATTTTGACCATAAAATGCAAAAAATGGTCATTTTTGCAGAAATTCTATCAAATAAAAGTTTAAATCCTTTAGTTTTATACTATTTGATAAATTGACACCATCAAATCATTCAGGGAAGTTGCTAAAGTACAGATTCTATATTTCCTGATTTCACCTCTTAGGTCCGAGTACACAGTTATTTCGTAGTGCATTTCTTTTAGACAATAAATGAAAATTAAAAAAATCCCACCTGCGCTTTCTCAATAATATTTTTACAGTGTGTTGTACTACTTTTGGGACAAATTATATCAAAATTATAGAAAACTTCATCGGCTCTAACTCAAAATATGGACAATTTCATGTTAAGGGGGTCTTCAAATCTTTTGACAGCTTCCGAAGTGCTAATTTTTAACATTTTTCAGCTGGACCAAATCACTACTTTACTTTAAAATTCATGACCCAAATTTTTTTACAGTGCCATTTCACCCCCCTACTTACTATTTGAGTCATAAAACATGGAAAAATAAATTTGGAAGGGATATAAAAAAAATCGACAAGTAACACACTGTCCACACTAGGGACTATATTCGTGGACAACGAAAATCAAAGGACGATAACTGTGTACCCGGACCTAATAGGGTAGAAAAAGTTGACCAATCTTAATGAAACTTGGTATGACCAAAGCTTTTTAAATTATAAGACTGCTAACATTGTTTCATGGCAATAGGATATATATTATAGACAATATGACTAATTCTATATTCAACTTTGCGTGTTAAATTTAGACGTTAAAATTGAAAAATTTCAACTATCAACATTTGGGGCTTAAAAAATTAAAATATTGCCAAAAAATACTTTTGAAATGCCTTAATATATAATATATTATGTATTAAAAGCAATAGAGTACTCATTTGATTTATCAGACTTATCATAATTATTAAAAAGTCAAATTTATATGAGCCTGTGGCTAAAAATGGAGATTTTCCAATGAAGGGGGGCCTTACATGAAGATGTAATATTTTCCAGCAATTTTAAATTTGTAAAGCTTTTTGGTTATAAATAATTCTTACATATGTATTGAATGTACTTTAAATGGAAAGAAAACTTACAAATAACATATCACATTAGTTTAAAAGGGTCTTAGGCCAAGTAAGACTGAAAATAATTTAGGGTCAATTTAGGCCGTATTATATATATACATTTAAAAATGCATATTGAAGCTATAGGAAATAAAATTTTGTGTCTTTTCTATCATTTCTATACTCAGGTGACATGATACAATAAATCTGAGCACAAAAAGACTCTTGCATTCAACTTTTTTTGCAGACAGTATGGTCTGATACAAAGATTTTCCACTTTTTAGTGAAAAACATGCATGCAGTTTTAGTCTCAACAGGCTTATATTTGAACCACTTGCTATCCTACAGAAGAAAAGAAAGATATTATGTGACATAAAACAGATACAAAAGACATTGTTAAGTGCTTTTTATACAAATTTAATGAGGTCTTTATAATGGACTTCAACTTTTATGTTCCAAGCTCCTCACATTTAACTTGATCCAAACAGGGCATTAGACGAGGATCCTATATACAACACATTTTGCACATATTGTCTGAGATAATCTTCTTTTCTGTAGATTCAGAGTTCACAAATGAGTAATACAACTGGATTGAAGCATAGAAACACAAATATTGACACATAAAAACCTGTCAGATAGAAAGTCAGAATGCCACTTATGCATCAAAATTGAAAAAGCTATGAAATGCTTATTTTGACCATAAAATGCAAAAAATGGTCATTTTTGCAGAAATTCTATCAAATAAAAGTTTAAATCCTTTAGTTTTATACTATTTGATAAATTGACACCATCAAA